>NC_090067.1:14636592-14646592 GCF_038355195.1 Osmerus mordax
GTCCTGCAGTGCAAAGGCAGACCTGTGAACGCAGTGAACTCAAACACACACACTGCAACACACAGACACAGAAATACACACCACAACGCACACAGCTACACACACTGCAACACACACACACTTTTCTCCCAGGCTGTAGTTCACACATGAAACACCCAGAGCCTCAGAGAGCTATATCAGTCTGCCTGGGATCCTCTGGAGCTGCCTTATATAAGAGCTGAGCAGCGCTGCAGACAAGCTTTTAGCTTTGTGTGTCTAGATGTCTAGACTTCTGAAGGTTAACATGCAGCTCTGAGTGAACTGGACAGGCCTTGTTGAAGAGCCTGGAGGGTCTCCTGGTGTGTGAACTCTTGTGCCCAGGTCACGATGTGTGAACTCTCGTGCCCAGGTCACAATGTGTGAACTCTTGTCCCAAACACACATGTTTGGGACACACACGGCTACACTAGTAATCCCCTTAGTCTCCTCTCTGACTGGACATTATGCAATCAGCTATCACGACCAACCCATCTGATGTTGGTTGAACGCCATGATCTTGCATTGCAATTACCTCTTTAGTTATCCCTGCACAGCTACGTGGATTAACAACAAATGTGTTGCCTTGTAAAACATACTGGTAAAATTGAACTAAGAGTTTTGGAAATAATCTAGATCTGGAAAGAAACAAATTGTAGAGTATTGCTGCTAGTTAGCTAGTTAGCAGGGCAACCTCCTTTTCTGGGATCCTCCTGTGCAGGTTTTTCTTTTCCTCTCTCTCTCTCTCTCTCTCTCTCTCTCTCTCTCTCTCTCCTCTCTCTCTCTCTCTCTCTCTCTCTCTCTCTCCTCTCTCTCTCTCTCTCTCTCTCTCTCTCTCTCATCCTCTCTTGCCCTCTCTCCTCCTGTCTTGCCCCCTCTCTCCTCCTGTCTTGCCCTCTCTCTGTCCCTCTCTTGCCCTCTCTCTGTCCCTCTCCAGGTCTTGTATTGACAGAGCAGCAAATGATGTTTTCCGCCGAGCCTCACGTCTCAGACCTCTGGAACACAAGCTGCTGCTCTCTCTGTCTCTCCCCCACCCCTCTCTATGTCTCTGCCTCTCCCCACCCCTCTCTATCTCTCTATCTCTCTGTGTCTCTGTCTCACCCGCCCTTCTCTTTCTCTCGGTTTTTCTTGCTTTGTCTCACTTTTCTTTGTCTCACTCTCTCTTTTCTCCCTTTCTCTCTCCTACACACACACACACACACACACACACACACACACACACACACACACACACACACAGGCAGCAGTAATTAGATCCAGCAGGTCTACATCACACCTATAGCTGTCAGACAAGCACTGGAACCAGACATGGCAGCACAAAGCTCATTGGCTGCAGCACAAAGCTCATTGGCTGCTTCTCCAGACACCAGACTCAAACCGATTGGCTGCTGGAACCTCCCCAGCTCATGCTCTGACCCAGTAAACTTGCACATGAACCAAATCCTTCACATCTCATTGGCTGTCTCCGAGACACATGACTCCTGTGAATAGGCTTGCTCTCCTCGTCTCCCTAAAGAGCATCTTCCCAGGAAAACAACTCAGTTTTCCCTCCTTCTTTCCCCACTCTCTCTCTCTCTGACTCTCTGCGACACCGTCTTCAGTGTGAGTGTGTGTGTATGTGTGTGCAGACAGCTTGTTAGCCAGGTTTCTAGGGATATAAATCCTACCCATCTGATGTGCTTGTATCTGAAGAGTTTCCCTGGCTGAGTCTTCTGCCTGACTTCATCAGCTCTGCTTCTCAGACGGCCACGTAAACCACACCTCTCTCAGGCTTGTGTAAATATTTACTCGTTAAAACATCTCCCCGTCCCCCGGAGTTTGAATTTGAAGAGAGCGGTGATGTGTCACATTTGGGTCAGTCTGTCAAAACTTGTATATGTTGTCATATCCTGTCAGCGAGACTGAGCTCTCCTTTAGTGGCGTGTCACAGCCAGGAAGGAGCAGGAGAGCCTGTCAGCTGTTGTCCTCCCTCAAGGCTCCCTCTTACAGCCCCCCCCTAATGCTGTAGAAAGCTCCATTCACTTGAATGGGGCTTCCCCACAGTCTGTGGTCTTTTTGTGGCCTTTTTGCCTCAGATTCACGTCATGTAGTGACAACAGTTGATCTGAAGCCTACTGGAAAAAAACGTAGCCTACATACCAGGCAACTATGGATGAGTTTCCGATTAACTTAATATTTTGGGGAAATACGGCGATTTTGATACTTGGTTAAAGGCTGAGTTGTTGCCATCGCCAGTGAAGAAAAGACAGAGAGAGAACAGCAGCGTTGCTTAGCGACGTCAGCTGATCTGAAGCCAACGTCTTTGGCAAACTATCTCTCTGCTGATCAACACTACGAATGGTAACAAATAAATTGTAAAAGGACACACTGTGTTAAGTTATTTTTTCGTTTTGGCAAGTAGCCGTGTAATAAGCGGGATAATGTATAGAACGCTGGTCATTATCGGGAAAATAATCCCCGTCAGGGCGAAGCAAGACCCCGACGCGAAGCCCCTGTTGGGGATTATCTTCCTGATAATGACCGGCGTTCTATACATTATCCCTTACGTAAGATGTAACTGCCTCAGTGTTCTCAGAGTATGTTATTCATTTTGAATTTGATGAACTTTGACCCCATCCTCCTGACAGATGAGTGTTGCTGTACAGAACCAGTAACCATTCAGCTGTCAGTGCAGGGCCCCCTCACCCTGGGATGTTCTCTCTCTCTGTGCTTCAACTTGACTCTGCCTCCAAACACCTGGTGAAACAGGAACCAACGTGGAATCCTCTAGATGTTTGAATCCTCTAGATGTTTGAATCTTCTAGATGTTTGAATCTTCTAAATGTTTGAATCTTCTAGACGTCTGAATCTTCTAGATGTTTGAATCTTCTAAATGATTGAATCTTCTATGACCCCCTGTGGAGACCTGTCCTCTGTTTGACCAACAGCTTAGCTGTGACTGTGTAATACCAACATTGTATAAACTCACATGCAGACACTCACACACACACACACCCACACACATACAGCACACACACAA
The DNA here is from genome assembly GCF_038355195.1 of Osmerus mordax. Lineage (NCBI taxonomy): Eukaryota > Metazoa > Chordata > Actinopteri > Osmeriformes > Osmeridae > Osmerus > Osmerus mordax. The sequence goes on from NC_090067.1 coordinate 14,639,627, forward strand.
GTGCACTCAGATTAGGCTGTAACAGATTAGTATCAGCAGTATTCTAAAACTGATTCAGGACTTTTTCCGCTCTAAAGGAGCAGCTCCACTAATCTGTCTGGGAGGAGACGAGACAGCTGAGCTCCTCTTGTCACTCAGCTGTGATGCTCTGGACGTATCTCTCCTGGTCTCTCTGCATTGTCTGGTCTCTCCTTCTCTCTGTGTTGTCTGGTCTCTCTGTGTTGTCTCTCCTGGTCTTTCTGCGTTGTCCTGGTCTCTCCTGGTCTCTCTGTGTTGTCTGGTCTCTCTGTGTTGTCTGGTCTCTCCTGTCTCTCTGTGTTGTCTGGTCTCGTCCTGGTCTCTCTGTGTTGTCTGGTCTTTCCTGGTCTCTGTGCGTTGTCTGGTCTCTCCTGGTCTCTCTGTGTTTTCTGGTCTCTCTGTGTTGTCTGGTCTCTCCTGGTCTCTCTGTGTTGTCTGGTCTCTCCTGGTCTCTCTGCGTTGTCTGGTCTGTCCTTCTCTCTGTGTTGTCTGGTCACTGCGTGTTGTCTGGTCTCTCCTGGTCTCTCTGCGTTGTCTGGTATCTCCTTCTCTCTGTGTTGTCTGGTCTCTCCTGGTCTTTCTGTGTTGTCTGGTATCTCTGTGTTGTCTGGTCTCTCATTCTCTCTGTGTTGTCTGGTCTCTCCTAGTCTCTCTGCGTTGTCTGGTCTCTCTTCTCTGTGTTGTCTGGTTTCTCTGTGTTGTCTGGTCTCTCTCTGGTTTCTCTGTGTTGTCTGGTCTCTGTGTTGTCTGGTCTGTGTATCTGTGTGTGTGTGTGTGTGTGTGTATGTATCTGTGTGTGTGTGTGTGTGTGAAGTTGAACAGAGCACTGCTCCAGAGTCTGAGAGGGTGAGTGTGCTGCTGTGAATGGATGTGTTAGGGTTAGGGTTAGGGTGGATGTGAAGCTGTGAGGACATCAGCTGTGATCACCATGCTAGCACAAACACCACAGAAACACCTTCAATACAGGATGAGGAGCAGGCTATTTAAAGAAGTGTTGCTGTCACGGTAACAGTCACTGTGGGCACCTAGCAATGCTTCACACGTTGTCTAGGTGACAAATATGCTAGTCAGTCTCTGCAGTCCGTCGTCTAGGATACCGTGTGAAGACATGCCGTCATTCAGCTGGAGTGGTCAATGAGAAACTGAGAAAATGTATCAATGGCTCTTCTCTCCTCTCCACCTCTTCTCTCCTCCCCTTCTCTCCTCCTCTTTCTCTCCTCTCCTCCTCTCCTCTCCTCCCCTTCTCTCCTCCTCTTCTCTCCTCTCCTCCCCTTCTCTCATCCTCTTCTCTCCTCTCCTCTCCTCCTCTTCTCTCCTCTCCTCCTCTCCTCTCCTCTTCTTCTCTCCTCCTCTCCTCCTCTTCTTCTTGGTCTCAACATAGGAATCTTCTAACAGACAAATCTTTGTAATGGCTACATTTCCATATATAACGTTGGTAGTAGTGGTGTTTGAGATCATGTAAATACAGCCATAACGTACGAGGGCAGTGACTGTGTCTGTGGCAGCTCTGGTTGATTTGTGCCTGGAGCACAACAATCTCTCAGCATGTTAATGGCTCACACACACAGAACTGCTTGCATGCCAGCGTCCCTCATTAACATACAGATTCAATTAAGCCCCGCTCTAAACGAGGACAGCCAATCTGAGAGTGATGTCTTTCTCTCTCCATTTTATCTTCATCTAGGCACAATAAAATAACAGAATGCTAATGTTGTGATGGCTCCTGGTGCGTCCATGTTCATCTCTGAAAACCAGCCCTGTAACCCAGCCCTGTAACCCAGCCCTGTAACCCAGCCCTGTAACCCAGCCCTCTAACCCAGCCCTCTAACCCAGCCTGTAACCCAGCCCTGTAACCCAGCCCTGTAAACCCAGCCCTCTAACCAGACCTGTAACCCAGACCTCTAACCCAGCCCTGTAACCCAGCCCTGTAACCCAGCCCTGTAACCCAGCCCTGTAACCCAGCCCTCTAACCCAGCCCTGTAACCCAGCCCTGTAACCCAGCCCTGTAACCCAGCCCTGTAACCCAGCCCTCTAACCCAGACCTCTAACCCAGCCCTGTAACCCAGCCCTGTAACCCAGCCCTCTAACCCAGACCTGTAACCCAGCCCTCTAACCCAGCCCTGTAACCCAGCCCTGTAACCCAGCCCTGTAACCCAGCCCTGTAACCCAGCCCTGTAACCCAGCCCTCTAACCAGCCCTGTAACCCAGCCCTGTAACCCAGCCCTCTAACCCAGCCCTGTAACCCAGCCCTGTAACCCAGCCCTGTAACCCAGCCCTCTAACCAAGCCCTGTAACCCAGCCCTGTAACCCAGCCCTCTAACCCAGCAGCATTCTGCTCATCCAGCCTGTAAGCCTGTTAACAAAGACGTGTCGTCTCAAGACAATGCTCTGATTACCAATGACATTAAAATGGAGATGAGATAAGAGCAGTGTGTGTGTGTGTGTGTGTGTGTGTGTGTGTATGTGCACATGCCTTAGTTTCCACTTACATTTGTGACAATTAACCAAATAGATTTTCTTTGTGTGTGTTCAGATGAAAGTAAATTGTGAGAGGAACTTTCTTATTTCCTCAGGGACCACAACAAGCATGTGTGTGCACATTTCACACACACGGACACACACGCACACACGCACACACGCACACACACACACACACACACATGCAGACACACACACCACACATGCAGACACACACACACACATGCACACATGCAGACACACACACACACGCACACACACAAACATCTCTATCCCCCTAACAATAGGGTCCAATAATCCAACCATCTCATTTGCATACCACTATTAGACATTCATATTGAAGAGCTAATTTGCATTTATAATGTCCCATGTTTTGTTGGGGTGAAAGCAGCAGTAGCAATAACTTTTCTTTTAGTACAGTGTTTTTGTAGTATATGCTAATGTGAGGAAATTATTTTAGTCAGTCAGATACAGAGCTACATGTCCAGCACACCTCATAGCAGCTGGTGACATGTTACTGTATGGTCAACTGGACTGAGACAGAGAGAGAAAGAGGGGAGGGAGGGAGGGGAAGAGAGAGAGAGAGCGTGAAAGAGAGAGAGAGTATGAGAGAGAGATGCTAGTTATCCTGCTTTGGGATTCTGTTGCATCCTAGTATGAGAACGGTTTATTAGTTTATTAAGATACTTTTGCAATGTACAAGTTTGACTACAGTCAAGTGAGTTAGGGGGGAGAGAGCGGAAAGAGGGATGAGGTCATTCCTTTGAGAGAGGGCAGTGAGGATATACAAAACCACAAGCCCCCTCCCTTCATCCCTCCATTGGAACAGCTGTGAGAATGATGGAGGGAGAGAAGAAGAGGAAGAAAGGATGTGGGAGACAGGAGAAGGGACAGGAAAGAGAGGGGGATGAAGGAAGATTCAGCTGATCAACAACTCAGTTCAGCAGAACTCAAGACAGACCATTGTCACAGGGATGCTACATGTGATTCCATCCCAGGAGAAATGACCTCACTGAGGCTGCTGATGAACTCGAGCCCCCCTGCTTGGGTCCTGCATGCCTGCTGCTCTCCTGTGGTGTGTGTGGGTCTTGAGTAGCAGGGTGGAACCAATCAGTGCGTCTGTGAACTGGGATGCACCGTCTGGGTCTAGCAAACTTACACAGATAAACATGACCCGTAGAAACCTGTACCATAACATGTACTGTGATCACTAACACACTCACACACACTCAAACACTAATACACACACTCCTCGATGCCTGACGTCCTTCTCCTGGTGGTCTGCTGCTAAGCTGTGTTCAGGTTCTCCTGAGGGAAGCTTCTCGTCTCCCAAACGCCTCGACAGTCATTCCGTTTCCTTTTAATCCAGTAAATTTCCATATTTAATTAGCTTGCCTCATTAACCACTAGGAACGGTATGCGGAAATAATTACATGCCATGTTATAGACACAAATTATCTATGCTGTTTTCATGTGGGAAGCGGGCAGCAATATATGCCCCGTTGATTAGCACAGACTAATGCACATGAAGTTTACTTTGCATTTGTGTGTGTATGTGTGAATGTGAGTGTATGTGTGTCTGTAACTCTCACTCACACACACACGGTCTCTCACACACATACACTCTCTATCTCTCTCTCTCACTCACACACACACAGTTCAGGGCGTCCTCAGAACTCCCAGGGCGCTCTGACCAGAGGAAGTCCTTCCTGGGACAGCGGTCGCTGCTGAGAGCATCCATTTGACTGATCCTTGTCCTCCTATCTGGTGCTGTACCCACACATGCAGTCTGTACCCACACATGCAGTCTAAACAAGCTCGACCTCTCCCACATCCTCCTTCTCCTCCACCTCCTCCACTCCCACCTCCTCCTCTTCCTCCCCACCCACCCCCCTCCTTTCGGTGAGCTGAGCTCTCTGGTCTGATAAATCTGACCAGCCGAACATTGACCAGATGCTTATCTCTCTCTACCACAGTGAGTGTATTAGTAGTGACACAGCCGGCCTGTAACATAGGCAGTATTACTGAGAGTGTCATGTGCTTCCCTGGTTACAGACTCATTAAAAGCACCATTTTGCCATATTCATGTTCTCGTGAGGCAAAATAGTCACACTGTTGACTTTCAACCTATCATTGTTAATTGAATTGCTTTTCAGTGACATTTTGAGTCATAGAGATTCATTGTAGACTATGATTTCCATCACATGAATAAAACAGACAATACAACTATTCATCTCATTAACACTGGCCGACTCTACTGTAACAACACCCACAATTGCACAAGACAATCTCTCTCTAGAGAGAGAGAGCGAGACCTTTTAGGGTGGGAGACGAGGATGTGGGGCGTTTTGTGTTTGAGGTGTTGTCATCTGAGGTGTTGTCATCTGATGACAACGCTGCTGGCATTGAGATTGTTTTGACGGGGCCAGTGTTTCATAGGACGATCACTGGAGCAACAGTCAGGGAGAGGAGGCTAGTCAGAGAGAGAGAGAGAGAGAGAGAGAGAGAGAGAGAGAGAGAGAGAGAGAGAGAGAGAGAGAGAGTCTGTCCTCTTCCCATTGATCTTTTGGTTTCTTCGGTCTGGCAGGATTCTGACCTCAGTTCTTCTCTGAATGGATTACATACGTGTTTAATGTATGGTTACATACATGTGTTTAATGTATCGGACCAATTTATCGCATTTTGAGGAAAATTATTGTACGCAGGTCATGTGACCAATAGAGTGTGAGAGTCGTAAATGTGCAATTTGAGATGCTGACTGTGAGATGTAACTCATTGGAAGTGTATTTTGTGACTGACTGAGTTTAAGCAGCTTAAAGTGAACTAATGTTAGACAGAACGGTGGAGCTCCAGAGGTTGTTTTTGGCTTCTCGGTTCTCCTCCTCTCCTCCTCTCTCCTCTCCTCCTCTCCTTCTCTCTCCTCTCTCCTCTCCTCCTCTCCTCCTCTCTCCTCTCCTCCTCTCCTCCTCTCTCCTCTCTCCTCTCCTCCTCTCCTCCTCTCTCCTCTCCTCATCTCTCCTCCTCTCCTCCTCTCCTCCTCTCCTCCTCTCCTTCTCTCTCCTCTCCTCCTCTCTCCTCTCTTCCTCTCTCCTCTCCTCCTCTCCTTCTCTCTCCTCTCCTCCGCTCTCCTCTCCTCCTCTCCTCCTCTCCTCCTCTCTCCTCTCTCCTCTCTCCTCTCCTCCTCTCTCCTCTCTCCTCTCTCCTCTCTCCTCTCTCCTCTCCTCCTCTCCTCCTCTTTCCTCTCTCCTCTCCTCCTCTCCTCCTCTCTCCTCTCCTCTCCTCCTCTCTCCTCTCCTCCTCTCTCCTCCTCTCCTCTCCTCCTCTACAAAAAATATATTTTCGAAAGGTTGCAAAAAAGATTCTAATAAAGTTTTTTAGTAAGGTAAAACAAATATTTTTGAAAAAAAGGTAAAACATTTTTTATGGGGGGGCCATCTCTTCCTCTCTCTTTTAGTTGTTCAGTGAGGCCTCCACAGATGGACGGTTTGATTAACTGTGAAGTATCATTGAACACACTCACACACACACACACACACACACCTACACACACATACTCACACACAAGAACCAGAATAGTGCAGCTGTTTCAGTTATCTCCAGTGTAATCATGGTGGTGAAGGGTTGAGGGGTCTGAGTGAGGCTAGACTTATGAGGTTTCAGATCCTCACACACACTCAAACACACACACAGAAGTTCACACACACACACACACAAACACACACATACACACCTACACACAGAGGTTTAAACACATGTTCTCTCTCTCACACTCTTGCAAGTCCACACATGTAGAAGCATTCACATGTGATTAACATTCTTATTATACACAGCACACACGCACACAATGTATCTAATAACTCAACTAAACTGTGAAACTACAAATAAGAAATGTGTCATGTTACAGCCATGAGTGTATAATATAATACGCCTTGCTCAGCCCAGCTCCTGACACCCCAACACCACAACACACGTCCTGTTCTAAGATTCATTATCTACCTTTCGTTACCGTGTCGGTAATAAATGTAATCTACATGACCTCTTCCCCACAACACCATCCTCCTGTTTCAACAGTACAGAACGTTTTGGAATGACCTTCACACCGATGCACAGCCAGCACAAAACATACATTCAGTCAGTGAGAGAGAGAGAGCTGGGCATGCTGCAGATTGTTTCTTTTGTCCAGTCATGCAGGAACATGCATCACTGTCTCTCCCCGCTGCCTAACCCAACACCCGCTAAGATGCAGAAATATCAGCAAATGAACATCTTTCCTGAAGGCTCGGGCATGACGGATGTTGGCTGTTTGGTGGGGCGGTGGTGTAGTGGTCATTAAGCAGGGAGGGACTTCTGCATCTAGACACCAAGAAGACACTCTTCTGTTTCAACTCTGACTTCTGTTCGAGGGGTTTTATTGTGAACAAGGAAAGAGTTTGCGTGGAGGAGAAGGTGTTGGGGTGCTGCCTGCTGGGA
>NC_090067.1:14651592-14657553 GCF_038355195.1 Osmerus mordax
GGGCCAGTAGAATGTCATGATTGTCCACACATTCAAATACACAAACAAATGTAGGCACATTTTGAATGACTCTATCTACTACAACACAGACAGCATTAGTGAGGAACGGTGTTTGTTCAAAGGCAAGCGCTCCCTGTAGTATTTAGTCAAAGTCCGGAGGGACTCATTCTCCAGACTCCCGCGGGGCGCAAAACCCCGGCCACCACCACACAGGCAAAAACCCACGCTGGGATTGTCTACATAAGCTAAAACCACCAACACACACACAGTTACACTAACTCAACTACACACACACACACACTCAACCACACACACACAGTTACACTAACTCAACTACACACACACACACTCAACCACACACACACACAGTTACAATAACTCAACTACACACACACACTCAACCACACACTCAATTACAGACACACTCACACATTTCTTGCCATCGCAGAAAGGACCATTTGCATGTAGCTTGTTGAGGATATTTAAATTAATGAAATGGAGAGGGGAACGTGAAAGATGAGAAATGGACTTGGAATGCCAGAGTGACTTTGAGTAATGCTGGTTACTGGAGGGAGACTTATAGAAATGCAGGCGTGTGCCAAACACACAGAGACTCCATGCTCCTCCTACCTCACTGGGTTCACATCTGGTTAGTCAGCAGGTCTCAGATCAGCTGCTCACAAACAATACAATATAGCCAACTACTACAACCACACCCACTCCCACTAATACCTTCTTACCACTACCGCTACCGTTACTACCACCACTACTTCCACCACTACCACTACTACCACTACTACCACCTCTCAGTGGGGAACTGTCAGGGCCCACTAGGCCCTCAGAGAGGGCCTAATATACTATAATATACTATAGTATAAGTACTCTGTTATAATTTTATCAATTCATAATTTGACAATCAAAAGACAATTTTTCAATCCTGCCTATTCAGTTTGTGTTGGAATGTGAAGAGTTAAAATCCCCTTTTGTCACCCTATCAGAATTTTGCTGCCTCCGTTGTTGGGAGGAAAATGCTATGCAGCTCTGTGATTGGTGGTCCAGCTATGAATTTACAGAGGGCCAATTAATAGTAATTAAATGAGAGACTAATTTCCACTGACAGTAAAATTGACCAATCATATCTTACCTCTAAATGGGTGGGCCTTGTTTATCGCTAACTTTATGACAAGTTCCGCCCGCTGTGGGGAACGCGATCACAAGCTAATAAACTAGCTAACGTTAGCTTGTTCATTAACTTCACAATGGAAGCCGCGAGTACCACTACTACTACTATTACTACTACTACTATTACTACTACTACTACTATTACTACTACTGTACCCCGACCCTCTGTCTCTCTCTCTGTCTCTCCCTCCCTCCCTCTGTTTCTCTCTCTCTGTCTCTGTCTCCCTCCCTCTGTCTCTCTCTCTCTGTCTCCCTCCCTCTGTTTCTCTCTGTCTCTTTCCTGTCTATCTGACTCACATTGTTAGTCTGATGAGTTTATATCAGCTAATGATGGTTCCTTTCCTAGCAAACACACACATACAGACACCACACTCACAAACAAACACACACACACACACACACACACTCATAAACACACACTCACAAACTACAAACATGCTCCATACCTCTTCCTTAAAGCCTTTTCACCCTTCTCTTCCAGTCCCTTGCTCCTCTCCTCTCTCACGCTCCTCTCCCTCCCCTCTCCTCCCCCACTCTCCTCTCCTCTCACGCTCCTCTCCCCCTCTCCCGCTCCTCTCACTCCCCTCTCCTCCCCCACTCCTCTCTCCTCTCACGCTCCTCTTCCTCCCCTCTCCTCCCCCCTCTCCTCTCTCACGCTCCTCTCCCTCCCCCTCTCCTCCCCCACCTCCCCGTTATTAAACAAGCCACAAGTCCATGACCCCGAGGACAGGAGAGGTAGGAGAGATGATGGTGTTACACGCGTAGGAGATCTGAAGTGACTGGGGTACAGCGTCTGTAAGATGTAAGATGCTGTGAGCTGTGGAACCTTTCACTATTTCGCTTCTCTAATGCTGACACAGAACACAGCTCGATTCTGCCCCCTGCCGGTTGAACCTGGATGCAGGGCCTTGTGTGTGTGTGTGTGTGTGTTTGTATTAGAGAACCAAAAATCCCCTCAAAAATAAGGAAAGCATTTTCTTGTGGGGACAGTTTTTTGGTCCTCAAATTTCGAGGGGGATTTCAGGAGGTTTAGAGTTAGAATTAGTGTTAGGCCTAGAATTAAGGTTTAGGGGTTAGAGGTTTTGAGTACGGATATGGAGGTGAATTGTGAGGATCCACAAGAGTAGTAAAACAAACGTGTGTTTGTGTGTGTGTAAGAGACAGATATAATGTAGTGAGAGAGACACAGACAGACAGGCAGAGGGAGAGAAAGTTTGTGTGAAGACCAGAACTTCCATCCCACACCAGTTCCCCCTCATGTTTTTAGGAGATCTGGTTTCTAGGGTACATGGTTCTTTCTGGTAACACTCCCATCATCCCCAGGGTCTAGCGAGAGGTCTGCAACACTACCTCCCTGAGAAGCTTCATTTGGTTTCTATTTCTATTCAGTCAGGTTTTTCAAAGAACATTCCCTTTTCCCTCAGCCATATCTTCCCATTCTACACTCATTTGTTGCACTTCTATGACATCACACAGGTGTTTCCAAACCAATAAACAGAGGTACTCTTCTGTAGAAATGTATTTATCTTTCACATAAACTCCATTCTGGCTCAGCAGTCTCCCTCCAGTCGCTCTCCGCCAGCACTTAATTTCTATTAATGGTTCTGCAACTGGCTCTTGAATCCAATCAAATGCTAGATGGGAGACCAGTGAGTGCACATGAGGAAATATGCATAGGCTATTATCATCTGTAATGTGTAGCCTAGCAGCTAATGCATCTGTGCTCAGTGTGTTTGAAGGAACATTCAGAGTTGGTGTGAACGTGCCTACACTAAGAAGGTGGTTCTGCAGAATTGTGTGTTTGTCTGTCTGAGTGTGTACGTGTTTTTGGTAATGTTTTCTATTTATTATAAAGATTTTTGGGGGGATGAAAAACGACCCCAAGAATCGATTTGAATCAAATCGGTACCAAAAGATTCCCACCCCTACTCTCCACCTTGCACCCCAACCAACATCATGTCTCCAGCTCCCTCCAACACTGTGACAATCTGGCGGGACCCTAAACCCTGAACCCTAAACTCAGATAAACTGCCAGCAGGGAGAGGGAGAGATGGGGAGGGAGAGCTAGAGGAGAAAGAGAGATGGAGAGGGAGAGAGGACAGAGTCTGAGCAAGGAAGACGGAAAGATAGAAAGAGAAAGAGAGAGTGAGGAGAGACATCTGCTTTTTAAAGTTTCCATGATCAGAGACATCAGAAGACAGACGGTCAGTCTGTGATGCAGTGCTGGGGGCAGGTCAGTGTGTGATGCAGTGCTGGGGGCAGGTCAGTGTGTGATGCAGTGCTGGGGGCAGGTCAGTGTGTGATGCAGTGCCAAAAACAGGAGCGCTAAGTGGAACAGCTTGATTTTCGGCCCACGGAGCGAGAGAGAGAGAGAACATATGAGAAGTTTGTTTTGGAAATGGAACCAAAATCGAAGTTGAACTTTTGAAAAACTGTAAAAGAGGAGGGCTACATGTAAAAATGAATACTAACCTTTTGATGTTGCCTCTTTACTTCGATGTTGGTCCAAACTTCTCATATGCTCTCTTTCTTTCGCTCCGTGAGGCCGAAAATCAAGCTGTTCCACTTAGCGCTCCCCCTAGAGGCCTGGTCAACTTCCGTTGTGAAAACGGGATGCAGCGTTTTTGGTTTGCATGCTTTCGTTTTTGCAACGCGTTTATGTATTTGCAGCGCGTTTATGTATGTGGTTGTGTTGTGTGTATTTCCAGCGCGTTTGCTGAATGCCGTGCATGAGTTGTCAATTCAGGAAGATGTTTTCTTAATTTGCTTGTGTTTTGTCTATATGCATGTATTTTCTTAATTTGCAGCACGTTTGCACACGTCGGCCACTGTACTTAGGATAGTGAAATCACAGTCAGAGAGCTTTGTCCCAGAGCTAAATGACACCAGCCAGCCATGATTTCATGGTTCACTACCCTGCTCCTCCCCTCCCCGGTCCCCTTTCTCTCTGTCTCCTTCGCTTCACCTTTAAGCTCCTACGGATCTGCGGGCTCCTAGACATGTCTAGTTAGGAGACCAAGAGACCAAACTATCATCATGAATATTTGTATTGACATTCATTCACGCTTGCGTTTCTTGAAATGCAGTGTTGGATATCTTTGTATGTTGAGCATCCCTGTCCTCATGTCCCAGCCACATCAGTGGCAGCAGACAGCATGTGAGTAAGCGTGTCTACATTTGTGTGGGTGCGTGTGCATATGTGTGTGCATGTGTGTGTGCATACTGTTTGCCTCAGCACAGGAAACCAGGGTTAGGTGTGGGGCTAAGCACATCTCAGCTCTCACAACACACACCTCCAGCCTGCTAATGCTCCCAGGCTGGATTACCCAGGAGGAGGCGGAGGAGGAGGGAAGAAGAAAATATAGCACATTAAATTGAGTGAAATTCAAGTCTACAGCCCCAGTCCAACTACAAGTTGCTGTAATTCTCTTTCACCAGTCTGCAACTGCAGGTAGTTAACCTCTGAGCATGATTGAAAACTTCCTCTCCTTTCTCCCTCTCCCTTCCCCTCACCCCACTGTCTCTCTTCCACTCTCTTTCTCTCCCTCTCCCTTCCCCTAACCCCACTGTCTCTCTTTCACCCTCTTTCTCTCCCTTCCTCTCTCCCTATATTTATCTTTTCTCTTCACCCCTCGCCATGGACTCTCTGGTTCTAAGTAAGCGTTCAATTCAGAAGCTCAGAAACTGAGCTGCAGTGATTCCTGCAGCCACGGAGGCCGTTTCACAGAAGAAACAGGTACACAATCTGTCCTGAACCAAATTCTCCACATCTCACTGTTTAGCTGGAGATATGAACTATTTTAAATGTATAGTTTTCTTCAAATTACCATATAAGTAATTCAAAATAGCGCCCTGCCGACATGCAGTAAATGCCTTTTAGTATTAAGCTCCTGAGGGCTTGTATCAAAGAAATCTCAAACCGTTTAGCTGAAGCGAATTTGCATTTAAACCTGAGTATTTTTTTCATCTCTTTTTATGACAGCATGCGCTTCTGTGCGTGTGTGTGTATGTGTGTGTGCACGTTTGTGCCATTTTCTAAAGATGATGTCAGCCTACATCTGTGCTCACTGCAGAAGTGTGAATAGAGGCATCTGCTTCGCCAATCCCCTCAGAAGAAGTGTGCCACATTACTCCACACACACACACACAGTCATCACAGTTGGCACAGTGTTATATGCACACACACACTTGTGCACACACATCACACACACACACACAAATTACACACCCACTTAGATAAAAACACATGCCTGTGCCACATCCGAGCTGTTTTGGGTTCATATCACTCTCACCTTTTCGGTTTCACTTCCCTGTGAATGAAACTGGCTCTCATCACTGCAGAACATCACTACACAGCATGAAGGCAGGGTCTAGGACCCAGGGACCGCCACAGCATGGAGGTGATGACCTGGAGCCACAACTCTGCAAGATCTTGTTGTTCTACCTGGAAGATTCTCAAATTAGTTAATGTAACCTCCCCTAAAATCTCTGTTCCATCGAAACTGCTTTTCTCTTTCTCACTTAGCTGTCTTCTTTTTATTGTCGTCAAAAAGCTATTCTGAAATAGAAATCATAATTGTATTTCAATCGTATTTCTTTCAAACCAAAACACCAGATCCCGCTTACCTGCCCGCTTATCCCGCTTAAGACGTTAAAGGATGAAAGTTTGTCCCGTTTCGCTTTAAAATATGGTCAGTTTGGTTTGTGGTGGCATGGTTCTGAAACCCCCACAGGAACATCTCTCTTCAAGCCTCTTATGATGTGATGTTCTCAGAGAGA